>NC_088400.1:34122250-34147250 GCF_034236695.1 Oncorhynchus nerka
ATTTCGATCCAGAAAGTGATCTTGACTAAGAAATGGTTGGTGACCACTGGTCTAGGCAAACACTGTACATATACGCTGAGGGTACAAAACATTAGGAACACCTTCCCAATGCTGAGCTGCACCCCCTTTTGCCCTCAGAACAGCCTCAATTAGTCGAGCATGGTGTCAAAAGCGTTCCACAGGGATGCTGGCCCATGTTGACTCCAATGCTTCCCACAGTTGTGTCAAGTTGGATGGATGTCCTTTGGGTGGTGGACCATTCTTGATACACACGGGAAACTATTGAGCGTGAAAAACCCAGCAGTTCTTGACACAAACCGGTGCACCGACTACCATACTCCGTTCAAAGGCACTTAAATATTTTGTCTTTCCCATTCACCTTCTAAATGGCACACATACACAATCCCATGTCTCAATTGTCTCAAGGCTTACAAAATCCTTACTTAACCTGTCTCCTCCCCTTCATCTACACTGATTGAAGTGGATTTAACAGGGGACATCAATAAAAGATCATATCTTTCACCTGGGTTCACCTGGTCAGTCTGTGTCATGGAAAGAGCCGATGCTCTTAATGTTTTGTATACTCAATGTAGTATATAGTCTGTAGCAGAGCTGAGTGGGGTTGTGAAAAAAAGAAGGAATCAAACCCTGTCAGAGCTCAAATAATAAACAGCTCCATATCCCACTGGGAAAGCAAAAACATTTCTCTCAGCTCTTAACTATCAAATTCTCCTATATTGCTCTCTCTCTCTCTCTCTCTCTCTCTCTCTCTCTCTCTCTCTCTCTCTCTCTCTCTCTCTCTGTCTCTCGCTCTCTCTCTCTCTCTGTCTCTCTCTCATCTTTTATTCTCTCTCTCGCCCTCTCTCAACAGTGTTTGTCTCAACATGACGTTAGAAATAAAGCACTCAGCATGGTCCCAGCAGCAGATCACTCTAAAGACCAAACAAAGGCAGAAGATGATATAAACCACTGAGAAGCCAGAATTCTCTCTCACAAAAACTCTCTTTCCTACTGCCTGTGTGGGCGAGAGAGGCAGAGCGCGGGAAATGAGTAGAACAGAAGGAGAGATAAACCCATGTGGAGAACACCAGAGGAAGAGAAATAGACCTACAAGTTGAAGGTGGGGAGGACGAGACAGGAAATGACCAAATAAAAGAGGGATGAGACTGAAGGATGGAGAAAGGGAGAAAGGGAACGTAATTGAGAGAGTATGGACAGGAAAAAGAAAGAGCATAGACCGAGAGAGCGCGAGATAGAGATAGTAATAGTGAAGGTGTAAACTTGGCAGTAGAAAACCTAAACAGCATATTTGACCTCTCACCTTCCCAATCAAATCTAAACATTTAAAGCAGACAACCTAAGAAAATGAACAACAATGACAAATGGTTTGATGAAGAATTCAAAAACCTAAGAAAGATATTGAGAAACCTATCCAACTGAAAACATAGAGACCCGGAAAACCTGAGTCTACGCCTTCGCTATGGTGAATCACTAAAACAATACAGAAATACACTACGGAAAAAGAAGGAACAGCACGTCAGAAATCAGCTCACATAATTGAAGAATCAATAGAATCTAACCACTTCTGGTAAAATTGGAAAACACTAAACAAACAACAACACGAAATGTTATCTATCCAAAAGGGAGATGTATGGATAAACCACTTCTCCAACCTTTTTGGACCTATAACAAAGAACAAACAGCAAAAACAAATACAGTAACACTCAAAAGTTTGGACACACCTACTCATTCAAGGGTTTTTCTTTATTTTTACTATTTTCTACATTGTAGAATAATTGTGAGAACATCAAACTATGAAATAACATATATGGAATCATGTAGTAACCAAAAAAGTGTTAAACAAATCAAAATATATTTGAGATGATTTAAAGTGGCCACACTTTGCCTTGATAACAGCTTTGCACACTCTTGGCATTTTCTCAACCAGCTTCATGAGGTAGTCACCTGGAATGCATTTCAATGAACAGGTGTTCCTTGTTCATGTGTGGAATTTCTTTCCTTAATGCATTTGAGCCAAGCAGTTGTGTTGTGACAAGGTAGGGGTGGGAAACAGAAGATAGCCCTATTTGGTAAAAGACCACGTCTATAAGTGCATACACAAAAACCATCAAGCGCTATGATGAAACTGGCTCTCATGTTCTGGTGCTTCTGACCCCAACCAAGGAGGGCCTACAGCAGCATCTGCACAGGTCTTCTACACAGATTATGTCAGACCTGGGCCTTGACAGTAAAACTAAGTAAGACTAAATAAAAGGGTGTTCCAAAAAAGGTTGAGTAGCCAGGACCACGAATACAAATTCCATCGAGACACCGTCGCCCTAGAGCACACAAAAAACTATACAAACCTTGGCCTAAACATCAGAGCCACAGGTAACTCCCACAAAGCTGTGAATGAGCTGAGAGACAAGGCAAGAAGGGCCTACTATGCCATCCAAAGGAACATAAAATTCCACATACCAATTAGGAACTCGCTAAAAATACTTGAATCAGTTATAGAACCAATTGCCCTTTATGTTTCTGGAGTCCGCTCACCAACCAAGAATTCACTAAATGGGACAAACAACAAATTGAGAAATATACTCTGTGTACAACGTACAACACCACATAAATCATGCAAAGCAAAATTAGGCCGATAAACGCTAACTATCAAAATCCAGAAAAAGAGATGTTAAATTCTACCACTACCTAAAAGGAAACGATGTACGAACCATCCACAACAAAGCCATCACCTATAAAGAAATGAACCTGGAGAAGAGTCCCCTAAGCAAGCTGGTCCTGGGGCTCTGTTCACAAACACACCCCACAGAGACCCAGGACAGCAACACAATTATACCCAACCAAATCATGAGAAAACAAAAAGATAATTACTTGACACATTGGAAAGGATTAACAAAAAAATGGAGAAAACTAGAATGCTATTTGCACCTAAACAGAGAATAGAAGTAGAATAACTAACCACTGTGATTGACCCAAAATTAAGGAAAGCTTTGACTATGTACAGACGCCGTAGGCAGACCTGGCTCTCAAGAGAAGACAGGCTATGTGCACACTGCCCCCAAAATGAGGTGGAAACTGAGCTGCACTTCCTAACCTCCTGCCAAATGTATGATCATATTAGAGACACATACTTTCCTCAGATTACACAGACCCACAAGGAATTTGAAAACAAATCCAATTTTGATAAACTCCCATATCTACTGGGTGAAATGCCAGTTTGCCATCACAGCAGCAATATTTGTGATCTGTTGCCACAAGAAAAGGGCAACCAGTGAATAACAAAGACAAGTGTAAATTCAACCTATATTAATGTTTATTTATTTTGTCTTTGTACTTTAACTATTTGCACATTGTTACAACACTGTATATGACACTGTATATTACTTTTGAACATTGTGTAATGTTTACTGTTAATTTTTGATAGTTTATTTAACTTTTGTTTATAATCTATTTTACTTGCTTTGGCAATGTAAACATTTGTTTTCCATGCCAATAAAGCCCTTAACTTCTCTGAACCACCCATACCGCATCCGGGATAATTGTCATCAGCAACGCTGAATAGCATAGCGCCACAGTCAAATAATATTACTAGAAAATATTCATATTCGTGAAATCACAAGTGCAATATTGCGAAACACAGCTTATCTTTTTGTTAATCCACCTGTCGCCTCAGATTTTGAAATTATGCTTTACAGCGAAAGCAATACAAGCGTTTGTGTAAGTTTATCGATCGCTCGACAAAACAATAAGTACACTTAGCATCAGGTAACTTGGTCACGAAAATCAGAAAAGCAATCCAATTAATCGTTTACCTTTGATGATCTTCGGATGTTTTCACTCACGAGACTCCCAGTTAGACAATAAATGTTCCTTTTGTTCCATAAATATATTTTTTATATCCAAATACCTCTGTTAGTTTGGTGTGTTATGCCCAGGAATCCACCGGAAAGAGCGGTCACAACAACGCAGACAAAACTTCCAAATTATATCCATAATGTCCACAGAAACATGTCAGACGTTTTTTATAATCATTCCTCAGGATGTTTTCGATAATATATCAACCGGGACAGTTGGCTTTTCACTAGGACCGGGAGTAACAATGGCCACCTTTCTCTTTTGCGCACAATTCACTCTGAGAGCCCCCACCTATCCACTTACGCAATGTGGTCGTTCATGCTCATTCTTCAAAATAAAAGCCTGAAACTATATCTGAAGACTGTTGACACCTTGAGGAAGCGATAGGAAAAGGAATCTGGTTGATATCCCTTTAAATGGAGCAATGGGAGGCTATGGAACATGGAGTTTTCAAAATAGAAGCCACTTCCTGGTTTGATTTTTCTCAGGGTTTCGCCTACAATATCAGTTCTGTTATACTCACAGAAAATATTTTGACCGTTTTGGAAACTTTAGAGTGTTTTCTATCCTAATCTGTCAATTATATGCATATTCTAACATCTGGTCCTGAGAAATAGGCCGTTTACTTTGGGAACGTTATTTTTCTAAACTTCAAGAGGTTAAATTAAAATTGGAAATTATATTGAAATTGAAAAATTGAGAGACAGAGAGTTGGGACAGTTAGAGAGAGTTTGGGACAGTTAGAGAGAGTTGGGACAGTTAGAGAGAGTTGGGACAGTTAGAGAGAGCTGGGACAGTTAGAGAGAGTTGGAACAGTTAGAGAGAGTTGGGACAGTTAGAGAGAGTTTGGGACAGTTAGAGAGAGTTTGGGACAGTTAGAGAGAGTTTGGGACAGTTAGAGAAAGTTGGGACAGTTAGAGAGAGTTGGGACAGTTAGAGAGAGTTGGGATAGTTAGAGAGAGTTGGGACAGTTAGAGAGTTGGGACAGTTAGAGAGAGTTGGGACAGTGGGGCCAGGGATAATGTAGTGAGTTGGGGGACAGTGGGGCCAGGATTAATGTAGTGAGTTGGGGGACAGTGGGGCCAGGGATAATGTAGTGAGTTGGGGGAGAGTGGGGCCAGGGATAATGTAGTGAGTTGGCCAGCTCTGTAATGCCAGTCTGTTGAGCTGATCTCAGTGGGAACAGCGTTTGGGTTTGGCTCAGAGAGACAAGGCTGGAACAACTGATAGACACTAACTCACCCCTGCTACTGGACCTGACCCAAACACACACACACACACACGCACAATCCGCTAGCCCCAAACCCAAACCATTGCAGCGAAAGAGAGAAAAAGAGGAGGGACAGGGAGGAACAGTGGGAGGTGTGCAGAGATTCAAACAGACACACAGACACACATACTGACGATGTTAACAGCATCACCAGGGAGGGAGAGTGGTTGAGTGATTGTGGCAGATCCACTGTGAGACCCCCTATTGTGGCTATGAGCAGGGTCTGTCTCCCCCTCAATACAGCATATAATGCTTGATTAGAGTAGAGGAGAGACGGAGGATAGGAGGGAGGGGGGAGAGGAGGGATGGAGGAGAACAGTGTACAGAGAGGAGGGGAGCAAGAGAGAGTTGGAGAGAGAAGAGAGGGAGGGATCTGAGAATTTCCTAGGAAAAGCAATAAGCACGACTCTCCCTCCACTACTTCCTGTTTTACAAATGACTGGAGTTAAGGTTTGAGCTAATAAGTCCATTAGTTTGATATGAGGTCGCGATGCCCAATTAAATGGTCCCGCTGGTCTCTCTCTCCATTCCTCTCATTTCCATGTCTCTCCCTCTTTCTTTTCTTCTCTGTCCTCATTTTCTCTCCCAGACGCAATTATCCTTTATCGGCTTCAACGTGTGAAGTCTAATGTTACAGAAAGCAATAACTGTGACAAAGACATGATTTAACCAAACACCATTTATGTGGGAGCCCATCATCTCCATCACTACTGCTCTCGTCTCATCCTCTCCACCCCTCCCTCTGCACCAAGCTGCTATCCAGCCAAGATAATAGCACAGACAGACACAGTGGTAAATGGCTCCAGGGTACGATACCACGCGATACGACTGGACTCAGCTCAGGAAGGGATCTTACTGCGGTTGGATACAATCAACCTTGGACTGCAGGGTACGATACCACGGTATACGACTGGACTCAGCTCAGGAAGGTATCTTACTGCGGTTCGATACAATCAACCTTGGACTGCAGGGTACGATACCACGGTATACGACTGGACTCTGCTCAGGAAGGGATCTTACTGCGGTTGGATACAATCAACCTTGGACTGCAGGGTACGATACCACGGTATACGACTGGACTCAGCTCAGGAAGGTATCTTACTGCGGTTCGATACAATCAACCTTGGACTGCAGGGTATGATACCACGGTATACGACTGGACTCTGCTCAGGAAGGGATCTTACTGCGGTTGGATACAATCAACCTTGGACTGCAGGGTACGATACCACGGTATACGACTGGACTCTGCTCAGGAAGGGATCTTACTGCGGTTGGATACAATCAACCTTGGACTGTGGGGTACGATACCACGGTATACGACTGGACTCTGCTCAGGAAGGGATCTTACTGCGGTTGGATACAATCAACCTTGGACTGCAGGGTACGATACCACGGTATACGACTGGACTCAGCTCAGGAAGGTATCTTACTGCGGTTGGATACAATTAACCTTGGACTGCGGGGTACGATACCACGGTATACGACTGGACTCAGCTCAGGAAGGGATCTTACTGCGGTTGGATACAATCAACCTTGGACTGTGGGGTACGATACCACGGTATACGACTGGACTCAGCTCAGGAAGGTATCTTACTGCGGTTCGATACAATCAACCTTGGACTGTGGGGTACGATACCACGGTATACGACTGGACTCAGCTCAGGAAGGGATCTTACTGCGGTTGGATACAATCAACCTTGGACTGCAGGGTACGATACCACGGTATACGACTGGACTCTGCTCAGGAAGGGATCTTACTGCGGTTGGATACAATCAAACTTGGACTGTGGGGTACGATACCACGGTATACGACTGGACTCTGCTCAGGAAGGGATCTTACTGCGGTTGGATACAATCAACCTTGGACTGCAGGGTACGATACCACGGTATACGACTGGACTCAGCTCAGGAAGGTATCTTACTGCGGTTGGATACAATCAACCTTGGACTGCAGGGTACGATACCACGGTATACGACTGGACTCAGCTCAGGAAGGGATCTTACTGCGGTTGGATACAATTAACCTTGGACTGCGGGGTACGATACCACGGTATACGACTGGACTCTGCTCAGGAAGGGATCTTACTGCGGTTGGATACAATCAAACTTGGACTGTGGGGTACGATACCACGGTATACGACTGGACTCTGCTCAGGAAGGTATCTTACTGCGGTTGGATACAATCAACCTTGGACTGCGGGGTACGATACCACGGTATACGACTGGACTCAGCTCAGGAAGGGATCTTACTGCGGTTGGATACAATCAACCTTGGACTGTGGGGTACGATACCACGGTATACGACTGGACTCAGCTCAGGAAGGGATCTTACTGCGGTTGGATACAATCAACCTTGGACTGCAGGGTACGATACCACGGTATACGACTGGACTCTGCTCAGGAAGGGATCTTACTGCGGTTGGATACAATCAAACTTGGACTGAGGGGTACGATACCACGGTATACGACTGGACTCTGCTCAGGAAGGGATCTTACTGCGGTTGGATACAATCAACCTTGGACTGCAGGGTACGATACCACGGTATACGACTGGACTCAGCTCAGGAAGGTATCTTACTGCGGTTGGATTCAATCAACCTTGGACTGCGGAGTACGATACCACGGTATACGTCTGGACTCAGCTCAGGAAGGGATCTTACTGCGGTTGGATACAATCAACCTTGGACTGCAGGGTACGATACCACGGTATACGACTGGACTCAGCTCAGGAAGGTATCTTACTGCGGTTGGATACAATCAACCTTGGACTGCAGGGTACGATACCACGGTATACGACTGGACTCTGCTCAGGAAGGGATCTTACTGCGGTTGGATACAATCAACCTTGGACTGCAGGGTACGATACCACGGTATACGACTGGACTCTGCTCAGGAAGGGATCTTACTGCGGTTGGATACAATCAACCTTGGACTGTGGGGTACGATACCACGGTATACGACTGGACTCTGCTCAGGAAGGGATCTTACTGCGGTTGGATACAATCAACCTTGGACTGCAGGGTACGATACCACGGTATACGACTGGACTCAGCTCATGAAGGTATCTTACTGCGGTTGGATACAATTAACCTTGGACTGCGGGGTACGATACCACGGTATACGACTGGACTCAGCTCAGGAAGGGATCTTACTGCGGTTGGATACAATCAAACTTGGACTGTGGGGTACGATACCACGGTATACGACTGGACTCTGCTCAGGAAGGTATCTTACTGCGGTTGGATACAATCAACCTTGGACTGCGGGGTACGATACCACGGTATACGACTGGACTCAGCTCAGGAAGGGATCTTACTGCGGTTGGATACAATCAACCTTGGACTGTGGGGTACGATACCACGGTATACGACTGGACTCAGCTCAGGAAGGGATCTTACTGCGGTTGGATACAATCAACCTTGGACTGCAGGGTACGATACCACGGTATACGACTGGACTCTGCTCAGGAAGGGATCTTACTGCGGTTGGATACAATCAAACTTGGACTGAGGGGTACGATACCACGGTATACGACTGGACTCTGCTCAGGAAGGGATCTTACTGCGGTTGGATACAATCAACCTTGGACTGCAGGGTACGATACCACGGTATACGACTGGACTCAGCTCAGGAAGGTATCTTACTGCGGTTCGATACAATCAACCTTGGACTGTGGGGTACGATACCACGGTATACGACTGGACTCAGCTCAGGAAGGGATCTTACTGCGGTTGGATACAATCAACCTTGGACTGTGGGGTACGATACCACGGTATACGACTGGACTCAGCTCAGGAAGGTATCTTACTGCGGTTCGATACAATCAACCTTGGACTGTGGGGTACGATACCACGGTATACGACTGGACTCAGCTCAGGAAGGGATCTTACTGCGGTTGGATACAATCAACCTTGGACTGTGGGGTACGATACCACGGTATACGACTGGACTCAGCTCAGGAAGGTATCTTACTGCGGTTCGATACAATCAACCTTGGACTGTGGGGTACGATACCACGGTATACGACTGGACTCAGCTCAGGAAGGGATCTTACTGCGGTTGGATACAATCAACCTTGGAATGCATCCCAAATGGCCTCTGGTCAAAAGTAGTGCACTACAGTTGAAGTCGGAAGTTGACATACACTTAGGTTGTAGTCATTAAAACTCGTTTTTCAACCACTCCACACATTTCAGTTAGGCCATCTACTGTGTGCATGACACAAGTCATTTTTCCAACAATTGTTTACAGACAGATTATTTCACTTAAAATTCACTGTATCACAATTCAAGTGGGTCAGAAGTTTACAAACACTAAGTTGACTGTGCAGTCAAACAGCTTGGAAAATTCCAGAAAATTATGTCATGGCTTCTGATAGGCTAATTGACCTAATTTGAGTCAATTGGAGGTGTACCTGTGGATGTTCAAAAAAATAAAGGGAACACTAAAATAACACATCCTAGATCTGAATGAATGAAATATTCTTATTAAAAACTTTTTTCTTTACATAGTTGAATGTGCTGACAACAAAATCACACAAAAATTATCAATGGAAATCAAATGTATCAACCCATGGCGGTCTGGATTTGGAGTTACACTAAAATTTAAAGTGGAAAACCACACTACAGATCCAACTTTGATGTAATGTCCTTAAAACAAGTCAAAATGAGGCTCAGTAGTGTGTGTGGCCTCCACGTGCCTGCATGACCTCCCTATAACGCCTGGGCATGCTCCTGATGAGGCGGCGGATGGTCTCCTGAGGGATCTCCTCCCAGACCTGGACTAAAGCATCCGCCAACTCCTGGACAGTCTGTGATGCAACATGGCGTTGTTGGATGGAGCGAGACATGATGTTCCAGATGTGCTCAATTGGATTCAGGTCTGGGGAATGGGTGGGTCAGTCCATAGCATCAATGCCTTCCTCTTGCAGGAACTGCTGACACACTCCAGCCACATGAGGTCTAGCATTGTCTTGCATTAGGAGGAACCCAGGGCCAACCGCACCAGCATATGGTCTCACAAGGGGTCTGAGGATCTCATCTCGGTACCTAATGGCAGTCAGGCTACCTCTGGTGAGCACATGGAGGGCTGTGCGGCCCCCCAAAGAAATGCCACGCCACACCATGACTGACCCATCGCCAAACCGGTCATGCTGGAGGATGTTGCAGGCAGCAGAATGTTCTCCACGGCGTCTCCAGACTGTCACGTCTGTCACATGTGCTCAGTGTGAACCTGCTTTCATCTGTGAAGAGCACAGGGCGCCAGTGGCGAATTTGCCAATCTTGGTGTTCTCTGGCAAATGCCAAACGTCTTGTATGGTGTTGGGCTGTAAGCACAACCCCCACCTGTGGACGTCGGGCCCTCATACCACCCTCATGGAGTCTGTTTCTGACCGTTTGAGCAGACACATGCACATTTGTGGCCTGCTGGAGGTCATTTTGCAGGGCTCTGGCAGTGCTCCTCCTGCTCCTCCTTGCACAAAGGCGGAGGTAGCGGTCCTGCTGCTGGGTTGTTGCCCTCCTACGGCCTCCTCAACGTCTCCTGATGTACTGGCCTGTCTCTTGGTAGCGCCTCCATACTCTGGACACTACACTGACAGACACAGCAAACCTTCTTGCCACAGCTCGCATTGATGTGCCATCCTGGATGAGCCGCACTACCTGAGCCACTTGTATGGGTTGTAGACTCCGTCTCATGCTACCACTAGAGTGAAAGCACCGCCAGCATTCAAAAGTGACCAAAACATCAGCCAGGAAGCATAGGAACTGAGAAGTGGTCTGTGGTCACCACCTGCAGAACCTTTCCTTTATTGGGGGTGTCTTGCTAATTGCCTATAATTTCCACCTGTTGTCTATTCCATTTGCACAACAGCATGTGAAATTTATTGTCAATCAGTGTTGCTTCCTAAGTGGACAGTTTGATTTCACAGAAGTGTGATTGACTTGGAGTTACATTGTGTTGTTTAAGTGTTCCCTTTATTTTTAATTTCAAGGCCTACCTTCAAACTCAGTGCCTCTTTGCCTGACATCATGGGAAAATCAAAAGAAATCAACCAAGACCTCAGATAAAAAAATTGTAGACCTCCACAAGTCTGATTCATCCTTGGGAGCAATTTCCAAATGCCTGAAGTTACCACGTTCATCTGTACAAACAATAGTACACAAGTATAAACACCACACAGCCGTCATACCGCTCAACAAGGAGACATGTTCTGTCTCCTAGAGATGAACCTACTTTGGTGCGAAAAGTGCAAATTAATCCCAGAACAACAGCAAAGGACCTTGTGAAGATGCTGGAGGAAACGGGTACAAAAGTAAAACGAGTCCTATATCGACATAACCTGAAAGGGCGCTCAGCAAGGAAGAAGCCACTGCTCCAAAACCGCCATAACAAAAGCCAGACTACAGTTTGCAACTGCACATGGGGACAAAGATCGTACTTTTTGGAGAAATGTCCTCTGGTCTGATGAAACAAAAATAGAACTGTTTGGCCATAATGACCATTGTTATGTTTGGAGGAAAAAGGGGGAGGCTTGCAAGTCGAAGAACACAAACCCAACCGTGAAGCACGGGGGTGGCAGCATCGTGTTGTGGGGGTGCTATTTTGTGCACTTCACAAAATAGATGGCATCATGAGGCAGGAAAAGTATGTGTATATATTGAAGCAACATCTCAAGACATCAGTCAGGAAGTTAAAGCTTGATCGCAAATGGGTCTTCCAAATGGACAATGACCCCAAGCATACTTCTAAAGTTGTGGCAAAATGGCTGAATGACAACAAAGTCAAGGTATTGGAGTGGCCATCACAAAGCCCTGACTTCAATCCCATAGAAAATTTGTGGACAGAACTGAAAAAGCATGTGTGAGCAAGGAGGCCTACAAACCTGACTCAGTTACAACAGCTCTGACAGGAGGAATGGGCCAAAATTCACCCAATTTATTGTGGGAAGCTTGTGGAAGGCTACCCGAAATGTCTGACCCAAGTTAAACAATTCAAAGGCAATGCTACCAAATACTAATTGAGTGTATGTAAACTTCTGACCCACGGGGAAAGTGATGAAAGAAATAAAAGCTGAAATAAATCATTCTCTCTACTAATATTCTGACATTTAACATTCTTAAAATAAAGTGGTGATCCTAATTTACCTAAAACAGGGAATTTAGGATTCAATTAAAGGATTAAATGTCAAGAATTGTGAAAAACTGAGTTTAAATGTATTTGGTGTATGTAAACTTCCGACTTCAACTGTATATACACTCGTCGAAAAAAGGTGCTATCTAGATCCTAAAAGAGTTTAACGGCTGTCCCAATAGGAGGACCCTTTTCGGTTCCAGGAACATGTACAACTCTTTCGGGCTCCAGGTAGAACCATTTTGGGTTCCATCTAGAACCCTTTCCACAGAGAGTTCTACAATAAACCCAAAAGGGTTCTACCTGGAACCAAAAAAAGTTTATCCTACGGGGATAGCTGAATAAGAGTGTAGGAAATAGGGTGCCATTTTGGACGCAGAGACAGTGAAGCTGAACTCGGCTACTAACCTCTTCGGATCCTCCTCATCACATCAAGGTGTTTCACCCTCTCTACAGTGACGTTGAACTCGGCTACTAACCTCTTCGGATCCTCCTCATCACATCAAGGTGTTTCACCCTCTCTACAGTGAAGCTGAACTCGGCTACTAACCTCTTCGGATCCTCCTCATCACATCAAGGTGTTTCACCCTCTCTACAGTGGCGTTGAACTCGGCTACTAACCTCTTCGGATCCTCCTCATAACATCAAGGTGTTTCACCCTCTCTACAGTGGCGTTGAACTCGGCTACTAACCTCTTCGGATCCTCCTCATCACATCAAGGTGTTTCACCCTCTCTACAGTGGCGTTGAACTCGGCTACTAACCTCTTCGGATCCTCCTCATCACATCAAGGTGTTTCACCCTCTCTACAGTGGCGTTGAACTCGGCTACTAACCTCTTCGGATCCTCCTCATAACATCAAGGTGTTTCACCCTCTCTACAGTGAAGCTGAACTCGGTTACTAACCTCTTCGGATCCTCCTCATAACATCAAGGTGTTTCACCCTCTCTACAGTGAAGCTGAACTCGGCTACTAACCTCTTCGGATCCTCCTCATCACATCAAGGTGTTTCACCCTCTCTACAGTGGCGTTGAACTCGGCTACTAACCTCTTCGGATCCTCCTCATAACATCAAGGTGTTTCACCCTCTCTACAGTGGCGTTGAACTCGGCTACTAACCTCTTCGGATCCTCCTCATCACATCAAGGTGTTTCACCCTCTCTACAGTGAAGCTGAACTCGGCTACTAACCTCTTCGGATCCTCCTCATCACATCAAGGTGTTTCACCCTCTCTACAGTGGCGTTGAACTCGGCTACTAACCTCTTCGGATCCTCCTCATCACATCAAGGTGTTTCACCCTCTCTACAGTGGCGTTGAACTCGGCTACTAACCTCTTCGGATCCTCCTCATCACATCAAGGTGTTTCACCCTCTCTACAGTGGCGTTGAACTCGGCAACTAACCTCTTCGGATCCTCCTCATCACATCAAGGTGTTTCACCCTCTCTACAGTGAAGCTGAACTCGGCTACTAACCTCTTCGGATCCTCCTCATCACATCAAGGTGTTTCACCCTCTCTACAGTGAAGCTGAACTCGGCTACTAACCTCTTCGGATCCTCCTCATCACATCAAGGTGTTTCACCCTCTCTACAGTGGCGTTGAACTCGGCTACTAACCTCTTCGGATCCTCCTCATCACATCAAGGTGTTTCACCCTCTCTACAGTGAAGCTGAACTCGGCTACTAACCTCTTCGGATCCTCCTCATCACATCAAGGTGTTTCACCCTCTCTACAGTAGAGCTTTACAGCTGCCATGTTGAACTAGTCTATTATCTCCACTGTGTCTCCTATCTTTTACACTGACCGTTTTGAAGTGGCGTGTTAACATACATGTATCAGCACTACAGCAAGCCCAGAGGGACATACCGCACTGCATCAAGTGTCGGGCATCACACGCGATTGTGTTTCCACTGTGAGAGAGCGCTATCTCCAAATAATATTTCAGATGCACATATTCACGCGCTTCCTCTCTGTACCTTATCAGAGGACTTCAAAATGGAGTTATAAAAGTGTGAAGATTAATCAATTACTTACCTCAACTTCCTTCAATGATTGCAGAAAGAAAGGAGAGAGGGAGAGAAAGAGAAAGGTCATTTATAATGGCAAATATAATGTACATCACATTTTGAACAAAGGTCCCGGGCTATCCGTTCAGAATACAAAGAGATTACGTACGTAGACATTCATTAAAGGGAATATGTGGGTGTATTAATGTGATTGCACTGCTGTCACACACACAACACACAACACACACACACACACACACACACAGTCCCCCAGCGGTGTTAAGAGTGAGACAGCCTTATTCGTTGTGACATGTAATTCCAACACATAGAGGGAAAACATCAACTGAGAGGGGGGGCAGAGAGAAAGAGATAGGGGAGAGAGAGAGTGAGAGGGGGGATGAGAGAGAGGGAGAAAGAGAAAGGAAGGGAGGGAGGGAGAAAGAGGGAGATGGAGAGGGAGAGAGAGAGAAAGAGGGGAGAGAGAGGAGAATGATTGAGGAGAGAGAGAGAGAGAGAGGGAGAGAGAGAAAGGGGAGAGAGAGCAAGGGAGAGAGAGGGAGAGAGGGAGAGAGAGAGAGAGGAGGAGAGAGGGGGCAGAGAGAGAGAGGGGGACAGAGAGAGAGAAAAGAGTGAGAGAGAGAGCGAAAGAGAGAGAAGAGGGGGGGGAGCGAAAGAGAGAGAGAAGGGGGGAGAGAGAGAGAAAAATATAGCTTCAGTCTTCTGCCTTACTCTGTGCCAGTGTGCGTGTGCATTGTGCATGTGTTTGTGTGCGTGATCACCTACTTGTGTGTCTGTGGCGTGTCTGTGTTGTGTCTGTGGGCATGGGGATAAATGTCAAAACAGGTATTGTTTATAGTCTGGTAGTGTGCTCTAAGTCTAATGCTTTGTGGCTAGACAGCATCCTGCGCTCTATAAACATAACAGGAGTGGAGAGGGTGATGCACTCTACAGACAGCACAGAGAGAGGACACAACCCTCTCCTTGTCTGCTTTGCATCCCTCCCTCTCGCTTTCATTCAGTTGTGTGGCGCTCAACTGTTCTGTGCCACTACGAAAACAAACTTTACTTAATTAAGCTCTAGGGATGTAACAAGTCATTGATACGCATTGGCCCCCCATTTAAACAATCCAAATGTAGCATGCATCTATCAGAAGCTTGATTCAAACGTTAGGAATCGTCCATTTCCATTTGTTGTTGTTGCTCATTTTACATTCTTTCTACCTTCTGAAAATACTTTTTTTTTCTGACAACTGATGCGTCCTCTCCTTCAGTGTGGAACTGCATGTAACTGTTGACAGTCAGTTATCATGCTGAACATGCTGAACGTGATATTAGCCTTTATTAGTTGAGTGACAACCTATGTAATTTGCTACGTTATTGCCATCTATGCGCTGTTGAAAATGGTGTTTTACATGAATACATGTAAACTACCAGAGACAACTCTCACCTTGTTATAGCCTGCCTGCAGAACAGCGTTTACAATAGATTTTATTTTGATTGTTCAGGTTCAGCATCAGCAATAGTTTTGGTTGTGCTTTAAACAATCGGTGTATATGGTCATTTTTAGATATAAAGGGTCAAGTTTAATTTCATAATGAGGACAGGAATCACTTTGCTACGTGCACTAATCTGACAGTGGTAGTGGGTTGGTAGATGTCTAGTCTCCTTTATGGCTGTAATCTGATAGTGGTAGTGGGGTTGGTAGATGTCTAGTCTCCTTTATGGCTGTAATCTGATAGTGGTAGTGGGTTGGTAGATGTCTAATCTCCTTTATGGCTGTAATCTGATAGTGGTACTGGGGTTTTAGATGTCTAGTCTCCTTTATGGCTGTAATCTGATAGTGGTAGTGGGGTGGTAGATGTCTAATCTCCATTATTCTGTAATCTGATCTGGTACTGGGGTTTTAGATGTCTAGTCTCCTTTATGGCTGTAATCTGATAGTGGTAGTGGGGTGGTAGATGTCTAATCTCCATTATTCTCTCTCTCTCTCTCTCTCTCTCTCTCTCTCTCTCTCTGTCCTCTATCGTTTTCTCTCTCTCTCTCTCTCTCTCTCTCTCTCTCTCTCTCTCTCTCTCTCTCTCCTGTCTTCTATCGTTTTCTCTCTCTCTCTCTCTCTCTCTCTCTCTGTCTTCTCTCGTCTTCTCGTTCTCTCTCTCTCTCTCTCTCTCTCTCTCTCTCTCTCTCTCTCTCTCTCTCTCCTGTCTTCTATCGTTTTCTCTCTCTCTCTCTCTCTCCTGTCTTCTATCGTTTTCTCTCTCTCTCTCTCTCTCTCTCTCTCTCTCTCTCCTGTCTTCTATCGTTTTCTCTCTCTCTCTCAATTCAATTCAATTCAATTCAATTCAAGGGCTTTATTGGCATGGGAAACATGTGTTAACATTGCCAAAGCAAGTGAGGTAGATAATATATAAAGTGAATATATAAAGTGAAATAAACAATAAAAATTAACAGTAAACATCACACATACAGAAGTTTCAAAACAATAAAGACATTACAAATGTCATATTAGAGGCTAGGGAGAGAGGGACTAAGAACTCGTGGCTAGTGAGAGAGGGGTTAGGAACTCAAGGCTAGTGAGAGAGGGGTAGGAACTAGAGGCTAGTGAGAGAGGGGGTAGGAACTCAAGGCTAGTGAGAGAGGGGTAGGAACTAGAGGCTAGTGAGAGAGGGGGTAGGAACTAGAGGCTAGTGAGAGAGTGGGTAGGAACTAGAGGCTAGTGAGAGAGGGGGTAGGAACTAGAGGCTAGTGAGAGAGGGGTAGGAACTAGAGGCTAGTGAGAGAGGGGTAGGAACTAGAGGCTAGTGAGTGAGGGGTAGGAACTAGAGGCTAGTGAGAGAGGGGTTAGGAACTAGAGGCTAGGGAGAGAGGGGCTAAGAACTAGTCGCTATTGAGAGAGGGGTTAGGAACTCAAGGCTAGTGAGAGAGGGGGTAGGAACTAGAGAAGAGTGAGAGAGGGGTAGGAACTAGAGGCTAGTGAGAGAGGGGTAGGAACTAGAGGCTAGTGAGCGAGGGGTAGGAACAAGTGGCTAGAGAGAGAGGGGGTAGGAACTATAGGCTAGTGAGAGAGGGGTTAGGAACTAGAGGCTAGGGAGAGAGGGGCTAAGAACTAGTGGCTAGTGAGAGAGGGGTTAGGAACTCAAGGCTAGTGAGAGAGGGGTAGGAACTAGAGAAGAGTGAGAGAGGGGTAGGAACTAGAGGCTAGTGAGAGAGGGGGTAGGAACTAGAGGCTAGTGAGAGAGGGGGTAGGAACAAGTGGCTAGAGAGAGAGGGGGTAGGAACTATAGGCTAGTGAGGAAAGGGGGTAGGAACTAGTGGCTAGTGAGAGAGGGGTTAGGACCTATAGGCTAGTGAGGAAAGAGGGTAGGAACTAGTGGCAAGTGAGAGAGGGGTAGGAACTAGTGGCTAGTGAGAGAGTGGGTAGGAACTAGTGGCTAGTGAGGGAGGGGGTAGGAACAAGTGGCTAGTGAGAGATGGGGTAGGAACTATAGGCTAGTGAGGAAAGGGGGTAGGACCTAGTGGCTAGTGAGAGAGGGGGTAGGACCTAGTGGCTAGTGAGAGAGTGGGTAGGAACTAGTGGCTAGTGAGGGAGGGGTAGGAACTAGTGGCTAGTGAGGGAGGGGTTACGGACTAGAGGCTAGGGAACTAGAGGCTAGTTATGAGAGGGGTAGGCTCTAGAGGCTAGTGAGAGAGGGGGTAGGAACTAGTGGCTAGGAACTAGAGGCTAGTTATGAGAGGGGTTAGGATCTAGAAGCTAGTGAGAGATGGGGTAGGAACTAGTGGCTTGTGAGAGATGGGGTAGGAACTAGTGGCTAGTGAGAGAGGGGGTAGGAACTAGTGGCTAGTGAGAGAGGGGGTAGGAACAAGTGGCTAGAGAGAGAGGGGGTAGGAACTATAGGCTAGTGAGGAAAGGGGTAGGAACTAGTGGCTAGTGAGAGAGGGGTAGGACCTATAGGCTAGTGAGGAAAGAGGGTAGGAACTAGTGGCAAGTGAGAGAGGGGGTAGGAACTAGTGGCTAGTGAGAGAGTGGCTAGGAACTAGTGGCTAGTGAGGGAGGGGGTAGGAACAAGTGGCTAGTGAGAGATGGGGTAGGAACTATAGGCTAGTGAGGAAAGGGGGTAGGACCTAGTGGCTAGTGAGAGAGGGGGTAGGACCTATAGGCTAGTGAGGAAAGAGGGTAGGAACTAGTGGCAAGTGAGAGAGGGGGTAGGAACTAGTGGCTAGTGAGAGAGTGGGTAGGAACTAGTGGCTAGTGAGGGAGGGGTAGGAACAAGTGGCTAGTGAGAGATGGGGTAGGAACTATAGGCTAGTGAGGAAAGGGGTAGGACCTAGTGGCTAGTGAGAGAGGGGTAGGACCTATAGGCTAGTGAGGAAAGAGGGTAGGATCTAGTGGCAAGTGAGAGAGGGGGTAGGAACTAGTGGCTAGTGAGAGAGTGGGTAGGAACTAGTGGCTAGTGAGGGAGGGGGTAGGAACAAGTGGCTAGTGAGAGATGGGGTAGGAACTATAGGCTAGTGAGGAAAGGGGTAGGACCTAGTGGCTAGTGAGAGAGGGGTAGGACCTAGTGGCTAGTGAGAGAGTGGGTAGGAACTAGTGGCTAGTGAGGGAGGGGTAGGAACTAGTGGCTAGTGAGAGAGGGGTTACGTAGGGCTAAACTAGTGGCTAGTGATGAGAGGGGGTAGGAACAAGTGGCTAGAGAGAGAGGGGTAGGAACTAGTAGGCTAGGAACTGAGGAATGAGGGGGTTAGGAACTAGAAGCTAGTGAGGGAGGGGTTAGGAACTAGTGGCTTGTGAGAGATGGGGTAGGAACTAGTGGCTAGTGAGAGAGGGGTAGGAACTAGTGGCTAGTGAGGGGGTAGGAACTAGTGGCTAGGAACTGAGAGAGGGGGTTAGGATCTAGAAGCTAGTGAGGAGATGGGGTAGGAACTAGTGGCTAGTGAGGGAGGGGTAGGAACTAGTGGCTAGTGAGGAAAGAGGGGTTAGGACTAGTGGCTAGGAACTAGGGCTAGTTATGAGAGGGGGTAGGCTCTAGTGGCTAGTGAGAGAGGGGTAGGAACTAGTGGCTAGGAACTGGGGTAGGCTAGTTATGAGAAAGGGGTTAGGATCTAGTGGCTAGTGAGAGATGGGGTAGGAACTAGTGGCTTGTGAGAGATGGGGTAGGAACTAGTGGCTAGTGAGGGAGGGGTAGGAACTAGTGGCTAGTGAGGGAGGGGTAGGAACAAGTGGCTAGGGAACTAGAGGCTAGTTATGAGAGGGGTTAGGATCTAGAGGCTAGTGAGAGATGGGGTAGGAACTAGTGAAGCTAGGAACTTGTGATGAGATGGGGTAGGAACTAGTGGCTAGTGAGTGATGGGGAGGAACTTGTGGCTAGTGAGAGAGGGGTAGGAACTTGTGGCTAGTGAGTGAGGGGGAGGAACTTGTGGCTAGTGAGAGAGGGGGGAGGAACTAGTGGCTAGGAACTAGGGGTAGGCTAGTTATGAAAGAGGGGTAGGAACTAGAGGATGGTGAGAGATGGGTAGGAACTAGTGGCCAGTGAGAGATGGGGTAGTAACTAGTGGCTAGTGAACTAGAGGCTAGTGAGAGAGAGGGGAGGAACTTGAGGCTAGTGATAGAAGGGCTAGTGGCTCGTGAAAGAGGGGTAGGAACTAGAGGATGGTGAGAGAGGGGGTATGAATTAGAGACTAGGAACTAGAGGCTAGTGAGCGAGAGGGTAGGAACTAGAGGCCAGTGAGAGCAGGGCTAGTAACTAGAGACTAGGAACTAGAGGCTAGGGAGAGAGGGGCTAAGAACTAGTGGCTAGTGAGAGATGGGGTGGGAACTAGAGGCTAGTGAGAGAGGGGGTAGGAACTAGAGGCTAGTAAGAGAGGGGGTAGGAACAAGTGGCTAGATAGAGAGGGGTAGGAACTAGTGGCTAGTGAGAGAGGGGTAGGAACTAGTGGCTAGTGGGAGAGGGGTAGGAATTATAG
This sequence comes from Oncorhynchus nerka, assembly GCF_034236695.1. NCBI lineage: Eukaryota > Metazoa > Chordata > Actinopteri > Salmoniformes > Salmonidae > Oncorhynchus > Oncorhynchus nerka. The sequence goes on from NC_088400.1 coordinate 34,142,488, forward strand.
GCTAGTGAGGAAAGGGGTAGGAACTATAGGCTAGTGAGGAAAGGGGGTAGGAACTAGTGGCTAGTGAGAGAGGGGTAGGAACTAGTGGCTAGTGAGGAAAGGGGGTAGGAACTAGAGGCTAGTGAGGAAAGGGGGTAGGAACTAGTGGCTAGTGAGAGAGGGGGTAGGCACTATAGGCTAGTGAGGAAAGGGGGTAGGAACTAGTAGCAAGTGAGAGAGGGGGTAGGAACTAGTGGCTAGTGAGAGAGGGGTAGAGGAACTAGCAGCTATTGAGAGAGGGGGTAGTAACTAGTGGCTCGTGAAAGAGGGGTAGGAACTAGAGGCTGGTGAGAGAGGGGGTAGGAACTAGAGGCCAGTGAGAGAAGGGCTAGTAACTAGAGGCTAGGAACTAGAGGCTAGTGAGAGAGAGGGTAGTAACTAGAGGCTAGTGAGAGAAGGGCTAGTAAATAGAGTCTAGGAACTAGAGGCTGGTGAGAGAGGGGGTAGGAATTAGAGACTAGGAACTAGAGGCTAGTGAGCGAGAGGGTAGGAACTAGAGGCTAGTTATGAGAGGGGTTAGGATCTAGAAGCTAGTGAGAGATGGGGTAGGAACTAATGGCTTGTGAGAGAGGGGGTAGGAACTAGTGGCTAGTGAGAGAGGGGGAGGAACTTGTGGCTAGTGACAGAGGGGGTAGGAACTAGTGGCTAGTGAGAGAGGGGGGAGGAACTAGTGGCTAGTGAGAGAGGGGGAGGAACTTGTGGCTAGTGAGAGAGGGGGGAGGAACTTGTGGCTAGTGAGAGAGGGGGTAGGAACTAGAGGCTAGTGAGAGAGGGGTAGAGGAACTAGCGGCTATTGAGAGAGGGGGTAGAAACTAGTGGCTCGTGAAAGAGGGGTAGGAACTAGAGGCTGGTGAGAGAGGGGGTAGGAACTAGAGGCCAGTGAGAGAAGGGCTAGTAACTAGAGACTAGGAACTAGAGGCTAGTGAGAGAGAGGGTAGGAACTAGAGGCTAGTGAGAGAGGGGCTAGTAACTAGAGACTAGGAACTAGAGGCTAGTGAGAGAAGGGCTAGTAACTAGAGACTAGGAACTAGAGGCTGGTGAGAGAGGGGGTAGGAATTAGAGTCTAGGAACTAGATTCTAGTGAGAGAGAGGGTAGGAACTAGAGACCAGTGAGAGAAGGGCTAGTAACTAGAGACTAGGAACTAGAGGCTAGTGAGAGAGGGGGTAGGAACTAGAGGCTAGTTATGAGAGGGGTTAGGATCTAGAGGCTAGTGAATGAAGGGTTAGTACTTAGAGTCTAGGAACTAGAGGCTGGTGAGAGAGGGGGTAGGAATTAGAGACTAGGAACTAGAGGCTGGTGAGTGAGGGGGTAGGAATTAGAGACTAGTGAGAAAAGGGTTAGTAACTAGAGACATGAAAGGCCCACTAGCATCATTCAATCCCCCCCCACACACACACACACACAGGCTAGTGTGTACTACTCCCTTCACAGAACAGCACAAACTGGCTCTAACCAGAGTAGAGAGAGAATTTCTAGGTGACCCCAAACTTTCGAAAGGTACACACACACATTTCCTTTATTACCCTCCAACCCTACCATTCCTCTCCCAATTGGAGCAAACTAGTGAACAACAATGCTTAGGCCTGTATTTCCAGTTTATACATACTATATACATTTTATGGACACAGTCTATTTTACAAAGTTTTATTTAGTTTGTTTTAAACTCTTGTCCTTCCTCTAACCTCAACCTCTCTCATATGTTCTATTTGCCATATATTTCAAACTGTGCTCTTTCAAAAAAGTTCTTAAACTATAAGCGTTTTACGGGCACAGTATGTTTTACATGAGTTATCTTGTTGTTATTAGTCCCTCCCTTCAGCTCCATTCAACCCCTCCCATCTATCTCTTAACACCATCCATTTTGGATTTCTATTTGCCATATATTTTTCCAACTATACTGTGATGCTTCACAAAAGTACTGAACCTTTCTGTTCTCATTGTTCCTACAGATTGTAAATTGAAAAGAAAATGTTTTGTTAAAAGTATTATAATATTATTGATCGATTGACTATGACTTTTCAGATCACCCAGTATTGCTGTCTGCAGCGTGATTTCAAGGTAAATGTTGTAATTCTTCAGCCGTTCCTGGACCTGTGACCAAAAACAAGCTACATATGGACAGGAACAAAATAAATGATGGAATGACTCTGCCTCCTCACAGTAAAATCTGCAGAGCTGGGAAGATTGTATCCCCCATATATATAACATTCTGTGTTTTTTAAGAATTCTGTATGATAATTCAAATTGAAACATTCTATGTTTTGAATCTGGCATTATGTTGCATATATCTGTTCATAAACCACGTGCCATGGATTCGTTACGTCAAAAAACTATTTTGCAATGTCAATTTTTTGGTCCTTAAATGAAACTGGTACAGTGTCCTTTTTATTTATCACAATTTTCTTTAACCAATTATGGTCTTTCAACCTCTCTCTTAATGGACATGCTAGCTGGGCCATATTACATGGCAGTGATGGCTTACATATATAACACATACACACCAGAGCCATGCACAGACCTTTGGTGGGGCAGGTGCTCAAAGTGATGAAAAGCACGCACAGTGAAGAGTAATGGGGGAACCAGAGGGTGGCGTTTAAAGAATATCTTCCGTGATGGTTAAGTGTCTCACAGCCCTGCCACGGTAGGATCAGATCCCTGACGCCAGCATGTCATTTTCCCTCCTTTCTTCCTTTCCATCACTTCTTCCCTCCCTCCCACCAGAACAGAGACACTACTGCCGTCATTACCTCCCTCCCTCCCTCCCTCCAGAACAGAGACACTACTGCCGTCAGTCCCTCCCTCCCTCCCTCCCTCCCTCCAGAACAGAGACACTACTGCCGTCAGTCCCTCCCTCCCTCTCTCCAGAACAGAACAGAGACACTACTGCCGTCATTCCCTCCCTCCCTCCCTCCCTCCAGAACAGAGACACTACTGCCGTCAGTCCCTCCCTCCCTCCCTCCAGAACAGAGACACTACTGCCGTCAGTCCCTCCCTCCCTCCAGAACAGAGACACTACTGCCGTCAGTCCCTCCCTCCCTCCCTCCAGAACAGAGACACTACTGCCGTCAGTCCCTCCCTCCCTCCCTCCAGAACAGAGACACTACTGCCGGCAGTCCCTCCCTCCCTCCCTCCCTCCAGAACAGAGACACTACTGCCGTCAGTCCCCCTCCCTCCCTCCAGAACAGAGACACTACTGCCGTCATTACCTCCCTCCCTCCCTCCCTCCAGAACAGAGACACTACTGCCGTCAGTCCCTCCCTCCCTCCCTCCCTCCCTCCAGAACAGAGACACTACTGCCGTCAGTCCCTCCCTCCCTCCCTCCCTCCAGAACAGAGACACTACTGCCGTCAGTCCCTCCCTCCCTCCCTCCAGAACAGAGACACTACTGCCGTCATTACCTCCCTCCCTCCCTCCCTCCAGAACAGAGACACTACTGCCGTCAGTCCCTCCCTCCCTCCAGAACAGAGACACTACTGCCGTCATTACCTCCCTCCCTCCAGAAGAGAGACACTACTGCCGTTAGTCCCTCCCTCCCTCCCTCCAGAACAGAGACACTATTGCCATCATTCCCTCCCTCTTTCCCTCCAGAACAGAGACACTACTGCCGCCAGTCCCTCCCTCCCTCCAGAACAGAACAGAGACACTACTGCCGTCAGTCCCTCCCTCCCTCCTTCCTTCCCTCCCTCCCCCTCCCTCCCTCCCTCCCTCCCTCCCTCCAGAACAGAACAGAGACACTACTGCCGTCATTACCTCCCTCCCTCCCTCCCTCCAGAACAGAGACACTACTGCCGTCAGTCCCTCCCTCCCTCCCTCCAGAACAGAACAGAGACACTACTGCCGTCAGTCCCTCCCTCCCTCCTTCCTTCCCTCCCTCCCTCCCTCCCCCTCCCTCCCTCCCTCCCTCCCTCCCTCCAGAACAGAGACACTACTGCCGTCAGTCCCTCCCTCCCTCCCTCCAGAACAGAACAGAGACACTACTGCCGTCATTCCCTCCCTCCCTCCCTCCCTCCAGAACAGAGACACTACTGCCGTCAGTCCCTCCCTCCCTCCAGAACAGAGACACTACTGCCGTCAGTCCCTCCCTCCCTCCCTCCAGAACAGAGACACTACTGCCGTCAGTCCCTCCCTCCCTCCCTCCAGAACAGAGACACTACTGCCGTCAGTCCCTCCCTCCCTCCCTCCCTCCAGAACAGAGAGACTACTGCCGTCAGTCCCTCCCTCCCTCCCTCCAGAACAGAGACACTACTGCCGTCATTACCTCCCTCCCTCCCTCCCTCCAGAACAGAGACACTACTGCCGTCAGTCCCTCCCTCCCTCCAGAACAGAGACACTACTGCCGTCATTACCTCCCTCCCTCCAGAAGAGAGACACTACTGCCGTTAGTCCCTCCCTCCCTCCCTCCAGAACAGAGGCACTATTGCCATCATTCCCTCCCTCTTTCCCTCCAGAAGAGAGACACTACTGCCGCCAGTCCCTCCCTCCCTCCAGAACAGAACAGAGACACTACTGCCGTCAGTGCCTCCCTCCCTCCTTCCTTCCTTCCCTCCCTCCCTCCCTCCCTCCCTCCCTCCCTCCCTCCCTCCCTCCAGAACAGAACAGAGACACTACTGCCGTCATTCCCTCCCTCCCTCCCTCCCTCCCCTCCCCCTCCCTCCCTCCCTCCCTCCCTCCCCTCCCTCCTCCAGAACAGAACAGAGACACTACTGCCGTCATTACCTCCCTC